>NC_068279.1:4706539-4714039 GCF_025860055.1 Xyrauchen texanus | reverse complement strand
GGGACAAGTTGAAATATTTTTTGGAGTTATTGGGTATAATCAACATTATACCCAATATTGCTGCTGATTGAGCTTTACTTGTGTTGAACCCGGAATATTCCTTTAGGCATTGTGAATGACGCCATTGCATCAATGACCACAAGACACTTCAAGTCATTGACATAAAATGTGGCAGTGTTGAAATATATACAAATGTGAAATTGCTTTGAGAATTGTGGGAGACTGACAGGATTGCAGCCAGTAGCGGTTCTATCTTGTATGGTACCCTGTGCGAACCCCCAAAAGCAAGATGCCGCCCTGGTGGCTGCCCATGTCACCCATGTTTAAATCCGCCACTGATTACAGCATTTGCAGTGCTTTATGTGCATTGCCGGTCACTGTTGGGCTCTTTGAACCCGGAATATTCCTTCAAGGGTTGTAGGTAAGGCAGTTCTTCACCAGGATTTCAGCAATTAAACACGTTTAATTTGTTTTAGAAATGAAGCTGCAATAATGTCGATCTGTGGCTTCTACAGGCGCCTTACACCATCACTTCAACTCTTAGCTCATCGTAGGTTTGTCTTTGAAAGGTTTATATAGTACTCGCAAAAAAAAAAAAGGAAGATGAAAATGAATATTGTTTTGAAAATGAACTCTGTCTCTCGCTCTCTCTCAATTTTTAATTTTCAATTCAATGGTCTTTATTGCATGACATTTTCAAAAACAATGTTGCCAAGGCATCATATAAAAGCAAAATACATTTTGTCCAATAACTTTGACAGTATATAATATAATTATTAGTAATATATAAATAACAATAATATTATTTATTCTCTCTCTCTCAATTTTTTTCAATTTAAAGTACTTTATTGGCATGATTGTGTTTACATACTATATTGCCAAAGCATTAATACACAAAACAGATAATGACAAGACAAATAATAATAAGATGGAATTAAAATAAGGTGCCAGGTAATTAATCAAATAAAATAAAAACTATAATAACAATATACACTATACAATATAAAATAAATAGGGCCGGGACTCGATTAAAAAAAATTAATCTAATTAATTAGAGGCTTTGTAATTAATTAATCGAAATTAATCGCATTTTAATTGCATAAATATTTGACCTGAGAACAGTGAGAAGTAATTTTTTTCACATGGATTTTTAGTATACCATTGAATAATGACTGAATACATAAGCTTTAAGCAACAAAATATTGTTTATTTTTGTATTATGTTTTGCGTTGAGGTGATACTTGAGGCTCGATGTGCTGCGGTGATATGCAAATTCCTTGTTGCATAGCTTGCACACAACCATGCTCTTATCGATGCTTTCATCCGTTTGTTTTTTATAACAAAATTTCCCATCCACGGGGCCAACCAAAGCGGTCTCGTCAGCTTCTTCGTTCATGTTCACTGTGGTTTGTTGTTGTCTGAAGTCATGAACGCTAGTTGGTGCTCCAGTATAATCGGTCCGCCAAAACTCATCCAGTGAGAAACGTTCCGCGGTGCAAAAAGTGTGATTTAAAATGCGTAAAAAATGTTTAACGTGTTATTTTTTGTGTAATTAATTAATCTTAATTAACGCGTTAAAGTCTGTAATTAATTAATCTAAATTAATGCGTTAAAGTCCCGGCTCTAAAAATAAAATAAGCATTTAACACGACATTATGAACATAAGAGAATAAAAGTACTGTCACTGAAGTACATTAAGGCAGTGATTGGTTTCTGAGGAGGTGCAGCTCAAAAATGAGTTTAGCTGCAACTGATGCATGATGGTCCTCCTCCAGTAACACCAGCATCTGATCTGATCTCCCCCAGTAACACCAGCATCTGATCTGATCTCCCCCAGTAACACCAGCATCTGATCTGATCTCCCCCAGTAAAACCAGCATCTGATCTGACCTCCCCCAGTAACACCAGCATCTGATCTGACCTCCCCCAGTAACACCAGCATCTGATCTGACCTCCCCCAGTAACACAGCATCTGATCTGACCTCCCCCAGTAACACCAGCATCTGATCCGACCTCCCCCAGTAACACCAGCATCTGATCTGACCTCCCCCAGTAACACCAGCATCTGATCTGATCTCCCCCAGTAACACCAGCATCTGATCTGATCTCCCCCAGTAACACCAGCATCTGAGCCGATCTCCCCCAGTAACACCAGCATCTGATCCGATCTCCCCCAGTAACACCAGCATCTGATCTGACCTCCCCCAGTAACACAGCATCTGATCAGACCTCCCCCAGTAACACGAGCATCTGATCCGATCTCCCCCAGTAACACCAGCATCTGATCCGATCTCCCCCAGTAACACCAGCATCTGATCCGATCTCCCCCAGTAACACCAGCATCTGATCCGATCTCCCCAGTAACACCAGCATCTGATCTGATCTCCCCAGTAACACCAGCATCTGATCTGATCTCCCCAGTAACACCAGCATCTGATCCGATCTCCCCAGTAACACCAGCATCTGATCCGATCTCCCCAGTAACACCAGCATCTGATCCGATCTCCCCAGTAACACCAGCATCTGATCCGATCTCCCCAGTAACACCAGCATCTGATCTGATCTCCCCAGTAACACCAGCATCTGATCTGATCTCCCCAGTAACACCAGCATCTGATCTGATCTCCCCAGTAACACCAGCATCTGATCTGATCTCCCCAGTAACACCAGCATCTGATCTGATCTCCCCCAGTAACACCAGCATCTGATCTGATCTCCCCCAGTAACACCAGCATCTGATCTGATCTCCCCCAGTAACACCAGCATCTGAACAGTTTCTGCCAAACTGGAAAACTGTGGCATGAGGTTTGAGAGTTTGCGGAGGTATCTCTCTCTCACCTCTGTAAATTTCTCACAGTGAAGGAGAAAGTGTGTCTCTGTCTCGACCTCACCCGTGTCACAGTGAGCACAGACTCGTTCTTCCTTTGGAAGCCGTGTTTGTCTGTGTCGGCCTTTTTCTATGGCCAGACTGTGATCACTGAGTCTGTATTTGGGGAGGATCCGTCTCTGTTTTGGATCCTTACAGTGTGCAGATATTCTGCCAGATTATATGTTCTGTTCAGAGCCCGATAACATTCCAGTTTGCTTTGGTTATTACTTTAATTTTCCCAATGGTCCAAATATGAAGTTTTGCTTTCTTTTATGATTTGGTTTATTCTGATTTGGTTTTGTACAGCAGTGCTGGTCTGAAACTGGTGTTTGTTAGTTGTTAGTGGGTTTGTGAGTGTCAGAGTCAGCTGACAAAGGGAACTGGCTTTAGGCTTCAGCTCTTGGGTTTTAAGGGCTTCATGTTGCAGTCTGTTAGGGGAACTTGAATTTCGGTGTGTCCAAAATTTGAGGGATCCTTTTTCAATATGTATAATAAGGGGGTATCTGCCTAGTTCGTCCCGGCATGCATTAGTAGGTGTTCTTCTCTGAACTCTTAGAATGTTTCTACAGAATTCTGCATGCAGGGATTCTATGGGGTGTTTGTCCCACCTCGAGTAATCTGCCAGACAGAGTGCACCCCAAACCTCACATCCGTACAGAGCAATAGGCATTATAATACTATCAAAGATCTTACACCAGATTGTTACAGGAATGTCAACTTGGGTAAATTTGCCCCTTAATAGCAAAAAATGCTCTTCTAGCTTTCTCTTTTAGTGCATTCACTGCCAGACCAAAACCTCCTGAAGCACTGATTTATTTTCGTAGTGTAGGGTGTGTTCTATTGCAGTGTTCCCCAGAGTGAATGTGTCTTTTTTTATGGAAAATCATAATTTTAGTTTTTTCAGATTGACTGTCAGGGCCCAGTTCTGACAGTAGTTCTCCAGCAGGTCCAGGTGCTGCTGTAGCCCTTGTGCAGTAGTGGACAGCAGCACCAGATCATCTGCATGGAGAAGAAATTTAACTTGTGAATGATTTAGAGTAAGACCGGGTGTTGCAGATTGTTCCAGTAGCACTGCTAACTCATTAATGTAATTGTTGAACTGAGTTGGACTCAAACTGCAGCCCTGTCTCAGTCCTCACCCTTGAGTGAAAAATTCTGTTCTTTTATTGCCAATTTTAACGGCGCACCTGTTGTCTGAATACATAGATTTGATAGTGTCGTACATTTGACCCCCAATGCCGGATTGTAGAATTTTATAATATAGACCATCATGCCAAATGGAATCGAATGCTTTTTTTAAATCAACAAAGCATGCATACATTTTGCCTTTTGCTTTTTTGATGAACGTGCTGGTTGACTATTGTGTGCAGCGTGTGAATGTGGTCGATGGTGCGTTGGTTTGGCATGAATCCAATCTGACTCTTACTCAAGACATTGTATTTGGTAAGGAAGGCCTGCATCCGGGCGTTCAGCATCCAGCAGAAAGTCTTCCCCAGATTGCTGCTCACACAAATGCCTCGAATCAATATCAGATAGATAAGACCCTTCCTCTCTGTACATGCCACACAACTGCTCGTTCAGTCCCTTGTCATAACTAGACTGGACTACTGTAACGCTCTCATTGCAGGCCTTCCTGCATGTGCTATTAGACCCCTGCAAATGATCCAGAATGCAGCAGCACGTCTGGTCTTTAATGAACCAAAGAGAGCACATGTTACACCACTCTTTGTCTCTCTCCACTGGCTGCCGGTTGATGCACGTATCAAATTCAAGGATCTGATGCTGGCTTACAAAACAGTCACTGGGTCTGCTCCAGCATACCTGAAAACATTTCTGCAGAGTTACACGCCCACTAGAAGCCTGCGGTAGGCTAAGGAACATTGCCTTGTACCAACATAAAGAGGCACCAAAACACTTTCCCATACTCTCAATTTCATCGTACCACGTTGGTGGAATGACCTTCCCAACTCCATCCGTGAAGCTGACTCACTCTCTGTCTTCGCATCTTTTCCATGAGCACTTAACCAGTCACTAAAATAAATAAAAGATTTCTTTTTGCACTTTAATCTGTTTTGAAAACTATTCTGATGCTAGTGAAACTTTGTAGTATGGCACTTTTCATACCACTGTCTCCTTAAGATGATTCGCTGATGTTTTGATGCTTTGGATAAAAGTAAAATGTAAATATAAAAATGTATATAAAAATAAATTGTGCTGCCATTTTTCATTCTGTAACATTTTTTCTTTCAGTACAAAAATCACATATAGAAGAAAAGCAAAACTATATGAGTGTGTGTGTATGTATGTATGTATACATGTATATATAATATAATATAATATATATATATATAGCACCACATAAAACAGCAATGTTCAATAGTAAAACGAAGCACATTGAATCAGATTGGGACCTACTCAATATCTCAAATGAATCTGGTCTGTACATTTGGTAAATTTTAATCCATTACACTGAATAAATAACAATGAATAAATACTGTTCATAACCAGAAAAACCTTAGAAAACATAGGAGACAAAAACCTTTAAAGATAAAAATAATAGTACATTTATTTCACCAAATCCATCATTTTGTGCTTATGCCATGTCATGACATTATTCGTAAGGTTTGGAGAGGACCACTAAAGATAAAACTATTATGTTTAACCATAATAAAACACTATCTGGTGTAAGTTACATGTACAGGACTCTGTATGGAATGAACTTACAAAAACAAAATGTCTTGTGTGGCTGTCCATTTCTATTGGGATTGTAAATAGCTTGAAAGAGAACATTTGAGATGAATTTATGAAAATTAGCCTTACTGTTAAATAAAAAATATCTTAGCTCAGTAGGTCCTTGAAATACAAGTAATTGGAGATTTCTCTTTTGATGCTCCAAAAATCACAGTCAGTATAAATGTCATCCATATGTCACCAGCGGTTAAATGAATGCCTTCTAAAGCGATAGATCAATTTTGGTGTAAAAAAAACAAAAACCACAGAGTACTTTTTAACTATAATCCAACGCTTCACGAGAGGGTGGAGACCAAGCCGTCTCTCGTGTGACGTATTCATGTTGCCATTTATACAGACATAATCTGACATTCTCCGCTCGGTTTAGACATCCAGGATAAGCACACAAACGCACCATTGTGAGTAAAGAAACAGATAAATACAGATCTAAACCAAAATCAACCAAGCTACTTTACAGCGTTCCTCCTCACTTGTAAACAGTGCTGCTCTTCCGGTTGGCACGTGTTACCCACGTGCGTCACTTCTCGCGTCTTTCAAATGCCAATGCAATTACATCACATGTGCTTACTGCTGCTGACCGGAAGCGTAATTTAGAGTTTAAAAAAAAAAGTACTTGGTGGGCCTGGATGGCTCAGTTGTATAGACGTTGGCTACCACCCCTGAAGTTCACTAGTTCGAATCATAGGGCATGCTGAGTGACTCCAGCCAGGTCTCCTAAGCAACCAAATTGTCCCGGTTGTTAGGGAGGGAAGAGTCAGATGGGGTAACCTCCTCGTGGTCGCTATAATCTGGTTTGTTCTCAGTGGTAGGTGGTGTGAAGCCATTCCAAAATTGGGTGAAAAGGAGGGGGGAGTACTTAAATATTTATATTTTTCACACCAAAAGCGATCGTGTCACTTTAGAAGACCGCTGAAGTCATATCGACATACGTTTATGTTTTTTTAAATACTAAGATATTTTTTTTTTTTATTCAAATGTGTTCTGGTGAAGAAAGTAAGACACACGTCTGGGATATCGGGTGGGTAAATAATGAGATAATTTCCAATTTGGAGTGAACTGTCCCTTTAAGTTGAATATGTGCAATCAATCTAACTTTGTCAAATTAAAGTTCACTTGCATTGGAAGAACTTAAAAAATTTACAGGCCATAAACAGATGTACAGGTGATATCAGGTTCCCCACATGCACGAAACTGTGAATTAATGTACAAACCCAATTCTGAAACAGTTGGGACAGTGTGAAAAATGCTAATAAAATAAAAAATGAGTGATTTGTAAAATATGTTCACCCTTTGCTATATTGAAAGCACTACAACTACACATTATATGATGTTTTACCCTGTGAAGTTCAATTTTATTTATTTATTTTTTAAATGTACAGTCATTTCTAATCAGATAATTGCAACACGCTCCAAAACAGTTGAGAAAGTCGAGTGTTTACCACTGTGAAACATCACCAATTCCTCTAATAACACTTTTGGCACTGAAGTGGAATTTTCCCCATTCATGCATTATGCAGGTCTTCAGCTGCACAATTATACGGGGTCCTCATTGCCGGATGGTGTGCTTAATAATGCGTCACACATTCTCAGCTGGAGATAGTCAGTACTGCAGGCTGGCTAATCCAATACCCAGACTCTCAGCTTACACAGCCATGCACTTGTAATCCGGGAAGTATGTGGTTTGAAGTTGTCCTACTGGAAAATGCAGGGACATCCCTGGAAAAGACGGTGCTGGATAGCAATATATGTTGCTTCCAAATTTCTACATATCTGTCTGCATTCATGGTGTTCCCACAGATATGCGAGTTACCCATGCCATGGGCACCGACACACCCCTGGCCCATACAGACACTGGCATTTGGACCTGACGCTTATAACAC